>NC_056750.1:696125393-696160393 GCF_019279795.1 Protopterus annectens
CTATTAAGTGACTTTGTGAAAGACTCTGAGTTTATAATACATATGGAAGAGAGGAGTGACCCCCCCCCCCCACTATACACTGTAATATATATTGCAGTCTCCAAGTCTAAAGTGCATTCACAGAAGTACAATTTAAGGTACTGGATGTTGACTGCATAGGATTCTGTACATTCCAGTTTCACATCTGATACTTGACCATAAGCAAAAATTAATTTCTCAACTTAATATCACACTGAAACCTGAAATTACTTAAAGGGCACTTTATGGAAGCTTTGACTTTGTCATTTAGAAAATGTTTTGTGAAAAGCATTCTCCCAGAGAAGTAAACACTCAAGCATACCTTCAATAAGTATGTCTCTGCATAAAAAAGTAAACATGAATGCTGATAAAATTAAAAACCGTATAAGCCTTCAACATAAAACTGGAACAGACAACAGTTTCATGTGGAAGAGTCTCTATAATTAACTGAGGCCCTTGAATGGTCAAAACATCCATTAGAACACATAATGCTCTAGGAGGTCTACCAATATGGGAAACAGGTTATTTTGCAATAACATTATAGGGCCATTTAATACGATTTTTTTTTTTATTTTCACAAATTCTTCTATTGTCTTTCATAAACTGAATCATGTGATACCTATTAATGATCTTCAAAGTGCTGGACTTGCAGATGACTTGGTCATTTTAATCGCTAATTGTTTTAAAAGAAAAGAATGACATGAAGCTCCTAGAAAACCACGGCAGTTGGAATAGTTCATAGGTTCATAGGTACGTACTAGCCTATCGGCCCTAGGGCCTATATAAGCCTAGCCAAAAAGGTACCCTGGCTTTCACCACCCAAGAAAATTATTTTTCTGTGCCCCTGTCAAGCAGACACACAGAAGTGATCCCCGGGGTGAATTTCCTATTTCCCATCCAATCATCAAAATTTTTCTTGAAGAGTGCTGATGAGGAGCTCTGTTTGACATGGGTAGTCTATTCCAGAGTATGGGAAGTCTCTGGGACAGGAATCTATCCCTCCACTATGTTCTGTTTATTGTGGTGACAAGATTTAGGTCCCTACAGCGTGTAGTTCAGAGGGACTGGGATTCCTTTAAGTGGAGCATGTCCAACAGCTCTGGGTTTGACATAGCTTTGTATGTTAGCAGAGATCGCCTCTGAGTAGGCGATATGCGATGGAGTAAAGTTGGAGTTTTTTTAGACGGGCTGCATAGGGTATCTGTTTGAGGCCAGTAATCCTCTTTATGAGGTATTTCTGTGCCCTCTCCAGTTGTTGTAGATGTCTTGTGAGGTACATAACAAAAGGGGCACCGTACTCTATAGTGGGTCTAATGAGTGATGAGTAGAGGGGAACAATGACCTCTATTTTTTCTGGATGAGAAACCTTTTGTGCCACATAGAAGGATTTCCTGACCACTGTGGCAATGTGATTATCAAAGGAGAGACTACTGTCCACCTGTGTCCCAAGGTCTCATCACACTTTCAGTGTTAAGTAGACTACCACCTGTGTGGTAGTTCATGGGTACAGAGTTTTTATCAAAGGGGTTGACAATACACTTTTTGGCATTGAGCTTCAGGCCATGGCTTTGACACCAGGCATCTGTCTCAGTGAGGCCCTTTTTTGTAGGATGTCCACATCGTTAGTAGTTTCGATTATGGCTCCTAGTTTGCAGTCATTTGCAAACTTCTTTAACCAAAGACTTTCTGTGCTAGCCTGTACTTCAGAGAAGTATATATCAAACAGGAGAGGACCCAGGACTGAACCCTGTGGTACTCCACTTGTCACTAGTCTGAAGTCGGATTTGGAGTCTGCTACTTTCACAGTGTGGGTTCTGTCCATGAGCCAGTTGGCAACCCATCTTGTGACATAGGGATTTATACCTAGTTTAGAGAGTTTATCTATAATTCCAGAGTGGGGGATGGTATTGAAAGCCTTGGCGTGATCTAGATAGGCTGTGTGAACCACCTTACCCTTATCTATAGCTTTGGTGACTGCTTCAAAGAAGTCTATCAGGTTTAGGAGACATGATCTGCCTTTTACAAACCTGAACTGGGTGGGGTCCAGAGTTTGGAGATTACCAATGTTTTTGTTTATGAGTTCCATGATACGTTCCATGGCCTTGCAGACCAGGCTCATCAGGCTAATGGGGCAGTAGTTCCCGGGGTCCATCATGGCTCCCCCTTTGTGGAGTGAGATAACCATCATGGTGCACTATTCAGTAGGCACAAAGCCTGAGGTGAGGCTATGATTGAACATGGTACTTAGGTGGGGTGCCAGTTCGTTCTGTAGTTCATGTAGAACGTAGCCTGGGATATTTACAGGTCTCATGGATGCTGTGTTCTTGGCTTTGGAGAGCGTGTTTTTTTACCTTTGCAGCCATGATTACAGGAACTTTGCATTCTTCTGGTATAGAGATGGGCCCTCTAGGGTGTGAGGGTGGGGTAAATTTAGCACTGAACCTATCTGCCAGGATGTTGGCAATATCAGTTGGTTCTGTATATTTAGTGCCATTGTGCTGTAACTCAGAGCAGATTTGAGTGTTGCCATTGAGATTCTTGACATAGCTATAGAATGCTTTGCAATTGTCTTTAGAGTCTTTGGCAATTTTGTTTTCGTAAACAGCTTTGGAGGATTTTATGAGGGATTGTTTGTACCAATGTATATCTCAAAGTTCTGTCCTAGGACCTTATATATGTAGCATCTGTTTATCAGATATAATAACCAACAACTGTCTGCACCACATGAGGTACATAGATGACATCAAAATCAGCTAGATTATCTCTGGCCAGGATCAATAGTCAGTATATTTACAAGGCCTTAAAGAAGGTGATTCTGTGGTACAAACACCCTGCATGTGTTTCATGATCAAGAAAAGAAAATCTGCATTACCTGAGCTGAACAAATTAATAAGGACATGTAGTGCAGGGGATGCTGAAGTGGGAGATGGCAGATAATAATAAACATCTTGAAGTGGAGGTGGAAACTGCTGCTAGATGTCAGACTGTATGATTAAGTATTTAAAACCAGTAAACCATGAGGTGATCATCAGCTTGTATTGACGTATGCCAAGAACTAAACAAAAATATGGGAGTGTATTGTAAGTCTTTGTGGCAAGAATGCAAGTATTAAAGATAGAACATTCACAAATTACAATTACAAAAAGCTCACATATGTGCAAGAGCTATGTTACTGGACAATACTAGAACATTTCTGGCTCTTTTCCCTTGCCAATAAGTAGATATGTAGGTAAGTAGATATGTGGTATACTGTTAACAATGCATGTGAGGCCTCAGCAGACAACCTTCACTCTGAAATGGGATACAAAGGACAACAAAATCATAGAGGACAGATTGACAAGATTACTCAACAAGTGAAAAAGTATGACTTCTCATTTTCATGTAGATGTCTGGAGATCATGTGTAAATTGTGTTAGGATATACAATGCATAATCAGTATATAACTACATTTACACACAATGTGGGTGACTATTACAGTAATTTTTTAGCAGATCTTGTAGGTAGAGATTATAGAAACTATCCTTGCCTGTATACACAGTCCAACAGTATAATCCATATGGATTCTACAGCTTTACTTGCAGGGGATGCTTTCCCTTTTTAGTGCAGCTGTTTTAACAACATTGAAGTCAGAATTACAAGAAACACACAGGTGAAATTCAACAAGAAAAAAAGACAGTACCCTTCCAGTTTGAGAAACTGTGAAGTTTTGCCAATGAAGAAAATATCTGCTTAAAAGATACTCATATTCCTTTCTAACAACAGGTGCAGCTGAAAAATTAAAATAGTAATTAGATATTATATATACTGGGCTAGTAGCCTGTTTTCAGCAGAGACTCGGGGAGAAACACTCCATAACATTAGTACAAAAATTTACAAAGAATATACAAAAAATGTAACAGTTGCCTACAATCACAATTTACAAAAAGAAAATGTAAACAGAAAGCATTACATTTCCTAAGCCTTACTAGAGACAGTAATATGAAACTCATTAGCTATATAAGTAAAATAATCCATTCTGGTATTTTCATTTGGTATAAGTAAGACAAGGCGAATATAGCAGAAAAGAAACATTTGATTGATGGCATGAGAAACTAGCCAGGAGTATTACAGGAGCATAGCCATTGTTGAGTAAGGTATTCCTTTAGGAGATGTTTGAAGCCATAACTATCTGTATTTTTAGGATATTCTTGGGTATTAGGTTCCACTGTTTGACTACTTTATAGGAAAAGATAGAGTCACCAAAGTAATTATGGGACTTAGTTACCTTGAGTATAAGTTTATCAGATAATCTAAGGGTCCTGGGGTTGGTATTTATTTTCACTAGGTTGGAGAGTGCAGGGCAGTTTTCATGTTTGTCAATAATGGAGTGGGCAGTGGTGAGCTGATTGAGTGATAACAGATTGGGAAATTCAAGTCAGGGATATGGCTGTTGCTAGTCTGGTGTTTTGAGTGAGGTAAGGTTTGGCCACACCATATAGTGCATCAAGTTTGATCTGAGCTTTTTTAATTGTGAGGGATACGTGTTTTTCAAATGTTAGGTTGCTGTCTATTGTGATACCAAGTAGTTTTGTTTGGTTAACTGGTTCTATTATAGTGCCATTAGTGGAGTAGGCGGAGAGAGGAGGTGGGTTTGCTTTGGATTTCCTGTTGGAGAAGATCGTTAATTTTGTTTTGTTTGGGTTTAGGATGAGATGAAGTTCATTTAAGTAATTTTCAGTATCTAGAAATGATTTTTGCAGTTTATTCTGGAGTTCTTGAGGTTTGGGAGAAGACCAAATAAGAGTAGTGTCGTCGGCAGAGTAAATGATAGAAGCAAATTTAGTGGCAGTATTTAGACTATTTGTGAATATAATAAAAAGGAGAGGGCCAAGGATGGAACCCTGAAGAACACCAATGGAGACTAGGAGGAGTGTGGAGAGTTTATTAGCCCATTTAATTGTCTGTTGTTGATTATTAAGGTATCTAAAGAACCGGTTGAGAACTGTAGAGTTGAAGTTGAAGGAGGCTAGAGTGTTGAGTAGTAGTTGATGGGATACTGTATCAAAAGCTTTGGACATATCAAAGAATATAGTAGAGACAAGCTGTCCATTGTTTTTGAGGAGGTTGATGTGGCTAGTGAAATTTATGATGGCTGTGGAGGTACTGTGTTTTAGATGGATGCAGTGCTGTGATCTAGATAAGAGGTCATTTGTAGTGAGGTTGTCTAGGAGCTGGTTATAGATACTTTTCTCTAAGATTTTGGCTACGAGATAGAGAATGGCCAATAATTAGAGAGATCTTTAGATGGGCCTCCCTTGTGGAGGGGGATGATATGGGATAATTTTAAGAGTATGTGGACATATTGGCCTGCGATGGAATAATTTATTAGGATAGATGTGGGACAGGCAATGGAGCTTGCAGCAGTTTTTAAGAAGTCATTAGGGAGTTGGTTAGCTACTAGACAGGTATGTTTTAGTTCTGATAGGAGTTTTTTGATATAAGAGGTTTGTATGGGTTTAAAACAGAAGTAGATGGGTTTAGAAATGGAGGTAGGCACTGTAAGTGGTTGATTAGATTTGTTGCTGTCTTAAAAGTGAGGTGATAGTTATGATGAAATGAGACTTAAATTGGGATGCAAAGCATTTCGTGCTATTTGTTGTAGATGGTGCAGGGGTAGAGGTTTTGCCAGGGTTGAGGAGGTAGTTAATGGTTCACCTAAATGTTTGTGGGTTATTTATGTGTTTTTGCTGACAGGCTAGAAAATAAGATTTTTTTGTCAGATATTTGCTTCTTAGTTAGGTTTCTTAGTTGTTTATAAGCGGTGAGTTTTTCTGAGGTTTTGGAGGTCTGGTAAGTGCTCCAGGATCTATCCCTTTTATTAATGAGATATTTAGCATCTTTGGTTATCCAAGGTAGGTTTTGCCTTTGGAGCATATTTTTCTTGTTGTACTGAGATTATTAAGGATGTTCAGGAAGGTATTATTAAAATATTGTACAGATTGGTCTAGGTGGAGTGATTTTAGAGGTGGCCAGTTGCAGTTTTGAAGTAGGGAATTTAAGATGGTAGGGGAAAAGTTTCTTTTGTTGTGTATGTGTTTGAAAATGACATTACAGGGGGAGTGAATGCATTTCCTTAGTAGAAAGGTGGGGGAGTGATTACTGAGAGAACTGGGGAGGCACCCAGCATAGTGGGCAAGGTTGCACTTATTAGTTAGTATCCAGTCTAAAATCAATTCAAGTGGAAGAATATATATATATATATATGTGTGTGTGTGTGTGTGTGTGTGTGTGTGTGTGTGTGTGTGTGTGTGTGTAGAAGATGTCGAAGGAAACCAATCAAGTTGTACCAAGTTAAACAACAATATTTATTAAATGCTTTTTGTTCCTCTAAATAGTAGAACTTCCTCAGATAATTCAATTAAGTCTGTCCATTTAAAAATCTAGTACAATGTCATGTGTTCAAAACACGCCAATGGCATCCTCCCCCTAGGTTTATGAACATTAACTCCTTAGAGTCTGGTGCATACTAAAACATCCATATAAAATATTTTTTCTTTTCAATATGATAACATGTCGCCATTTAAAATATAAAAATTTATATTGTTTAAGTACTAAAACTATACAATATGTGTATGTGCAATAAAAAATGTTTTACTCACTAACCTTAAATTGTTAGTGATGTCTATGTACAAGTGTTACCTTACTAAACTTTTCAATTTTAAAACGCACAAGATAGAGCTCATTTCATTTAGCCCTGGGCATTGACTAGGATTAAGTTTTAACTGCCAAAGTAATTCCAAACGTTCCAGCATAAGTGAACTTAGGTCCCCCTCGTTCATCAGTAGTAATTTGTTCTATGACCTTAAATTTGAAACTATGTCTAGAGGGCTCCATAACATGTTTTGCTAAGGCATTCTCAAGTTTCACCTTCCGTATACTATATAGGTGTTTGTACATCCTTTGTTTAAATTTACGGTCCGTTTTAACTACATAGAAGGATGGACACAGTTGGCATTCAGCAATATACACAATCATCTTAGAATTGCATGTGTACTTTTTCCTTAAACAATATTCCCTACCCCTAATAATTTGTTTGTCCAATGGCAATGTGTTTACAATAGTTACACATGCCACAAGGGAACAGCCTTGGAATTCTAACTAAGGGGCTACTGTGCAATTCAAGTATACTTTTTAAATTCCTCCCCTCTTAAAATCACCTGAGGTGGCTTGTTGAATTCATTCTGTAGAGGTCCTTGTTTTCTCAATAGACTCCAGTTTTTACATATAATGTTCCTCAAATCTGCTGCATTTAAATTAAATGTTGTAATAAAACTATGTAAAACTAAACGTGTTATCCTTTTCAACACTCTGGTCACTTTCCCTAATATGTGTACTCGTGTCTACTAATGTGGGTGCTCCCCTGTGCTAACATTGGTCTATAAATTCAATTCTCCCTTTTAGTTTGAACTTCCTTAGATAAGTCCTGAATTAGGGAGTCGGGGTATCCCCATTTGCAAAACATGTTCCTCAAGGTTTCACATTCCTGTATGAAGTCCTCATCCGTGGACACCATTCTAGCTGCCCTGACCAGCTGACCCTTCACCACAGATCTTTTTTGGTAAAATGGGTGGCAGCTTGAAAAATGTAGGAATGCATTTGAGTATGTTGCCTTTTCTATAAATTTTTGCTAGGTATTTGCATTGACTTCTATCCTTCCTAATTTTGGTCTCCAAATATGATATGGTATCTTCGTTGTAACTAGAGGTAAACTGTAAGAAGTTAGTAATATGATTAAAGTAATCTACCAACACTTTTGCTTTGTTAATGTCCCCCTTAATGATTAAAAAGATATTGTCCAGGAATCTTGTATAGAAGTATATCTTTCCAAAAATATTTGTGTTCTTGTTGGTATACTCCTGCTCCCAGTAGGCCATCACTAGATTTGAGAAGCTTGCTCTACAAGGGGAGCCCATAGCTACACCTACTTTTTGTAAGAAAAATTCTCTGTCAAAACTAATAAAGTTGTTAGGACAATGTCAAGAAGTTCTTCTACTAACCCAATTTCAGATGTTGTTGCACCTTTACCCCTTAACATTTGGCATACCATTTGGGGTCTCATCACAGTTTTATAATGGTTCTTGAATCAGATGTTATTTTTGTCCTTCTTAATCCCTCCTAAAACTGCCAACTTTTTGAGATATGGTGAATTTTATTTATTTATTTATTTATTTTATGTATTAATAAATAAATAATGACAGTAATTAAAATTATAGGGTTCTTTTACCTGAGGAAATATGTATTCATATTCTCTTAGTCTGTTGATGTCTAAAGTTAATAGTGTTAATATTTTAACTGCTCCTGATTGTTCCAGACATACCTCTCAAGTGTACCTCATTACAAGGAACGTACCTCATCACGAGGAACATACCTTATTTGGGGTCTTAAGTTCATGTTCCTCGAAGTTCCAGGTTGAAAGTGTCTGTCACGCATTCAGTGTTAGGAATTATTTTAAGTGAAATCCATGGTAGATAGAAATTAATCATATTAATTCATTAAAGGATGATCTTTATGAGTAAAACTAGCATATTTTAACCATCCTATGACCTTCCTAGTTGAAGTTGTTAGTAAGCCATTAATATGTGTTCCACATTTTGCCCATTTGTTCCACATTATGAAAGCGAGTGTTCCTCATTTTGGAGATGGAAGGTTGAGAGCTATGGTTCCAGATAGTTCTAGATTTGTCCCTGACCGTGTTGACATTTGACCCTGATTCGTTGAGAGACATGTATACACAACCCTAATCTGACCACTGCTTATAGCTGTCTTATTTCTAAGCCCCACCTACAGCATTCACTTTCTGTTTTTTATTTATAATATAGAAACTGATGTTTGAATATCAAATAGCAAACTATTATATTTCAGAATTTCAGTGTCATGACTGTCTTTAATAATACAGTTACAGTAAAATAAAATCTAGAAAATGCTGTACCTCTTGGGCTGGTTGTGACATACATAAGACTGTTTATTTAGTGAAAGGAATATTAACTTGGCAAGACTGATACATTGAAAAATGTGCATTTGTTAAAATGTGTAAGTAATTGAGAAGCACTGCAAACATTAACCAGAAAGACTCACTGGAAATGAAGTAGATATAGTGTAAGATCATCTCATGTTAAGAAATTAGAAACAAGGAAGCCAGGTAGTATAAATAAATAAGAAGGGGCAAAGGTGCCATTATGCACTGAAATGTCACCTAACAGCTACAGTGCCATACATATGGAGAAACGTAAAAAAATATAAAATGTAAATACATTCAGAAAACCTAGAACAATATGGACCAAGAACACCTAGATCATGCCAGTATTCTTGGGGGCAACTAAAGCAATAAAACAGGTTATAAGGGCATATTTAAAAATGCTGTCATTGCAGATAACCCCATATGGACCTGAGAAGGAAGCACTCATAAGTACTCTGAGGTGATAAAGGAACAAACTCTGTGCAAACATCAAACATTACACAGCATTGATTTCATGAAGTTTAAATAGGCTATAACTTGGGAATTGGGTCCATTTTTGCCATTGCATTAAAACATTAAATGGTTGAATAATTTAAGTTGCCTTCTGAAGCGGAGCTATATATATATATATATATATATATATATATATATATATATATATATATATAGAAGCATTGATTTCACCTAGCCAGTTTCAAACCACAGTTTTGATTTACCTTAGTAAGACACTGCCACGTTACATATCTAACCTTGAATACTAACTTTGCTGTATCAAGGTTCATTTTCATCTTTTTCTTTCTCATTCACTACTTTCAAGGTAAAGCAGTGGTTTAGATGTCAGTTAGATACTGTTTCTTTAAATAGCAATGATATCAGTATCATACCATACTCCTAGAGTACTGTGTAACCACTATCTCACAGAGAAATAGACTTCAGTAGCACGTCTGCATGGCTGTGTAACATCCTTAGCAAAACACCTCATACTCTAAAATGGAGCATCTGGTAATGAATTCATCTGTGATGCGTTATGCATATGTTTTCATCTGCCAGTAGCCAACAACAGTTTCAAACTTCTCCCTTAACATTAAACTCCTGGTAATGTGTTCACAAGTTCATTACCAAAAACATTCCCTTGAAAAGCTGCCATGCAATAAATCCCATCATTTTATTTGCCATCATACAAATTGCATCTTACTGATTCAAGTGTGCAGGAAGCTTAAGCTGTTAATCCTTCATTCTCATACCAAGTGGCATCACTGCTCAGTAACATCACAGCTCATTGCTTTATCTTGTTTAGTAGCACATTAGTGGCACCTCATTTTGTAATGGTGCTAATGTGCTCATTTTGTTTATTTAGCCCCATTATAAAAATACTCGGTAATAGCAACTCATTTCAGTAATAGTTCTAAATTACTCATTTTGTTTATTTAGCCCCATCACAAAACTACTCAGCAATCTGGATTACAGACATGCATTCATTTTACTTATTCATTTACTGCAAGCACCAATTTAAAACTGCTGCACTAACCTAAAAATGCCCATACCCAGTCAATTTTCATGCATATCTTAAGTAAAAACACAGCTCACAGTCATCAGGATGCTGTCAGAATGTCAAACTTGCAATATTTTTGCTTTAACTCTTCAGTTTTGTTGAACGTTTAAACAGATAATCTGTTTTTCTCTCTGCCTTTGCATCATAAATCCCAGGTGAGCTCTTCATCCTTGTTGATAAACAGGTATTTTGTCTCACATGACTTCCATTATAATCTCCCACTAATGAGGACAGATACATTTTTGACAAGGGCAATATTTAAGATGCCCTTACATTTTTTTCTTTCATTCTGTCTGTCATTCTCTGTCTCTCTCATCTCAGTCTGTGTATATGCGTGTTTGTATGTGTATATATATATATATATATATATATATATATATATATATATATATATATATATATATTCTGCTGTGATAAACATTTCTGTAGTGTTTGTTGCCTAAAATAGTGTAGCTAGTAGCTGTAATATAGGTCCCCACTCTCTGTCCCTATTGTTGTCTTGTTGATAAACTTGTTGGTTTTGCAGTTGCTCGCCCCTACTCTAAATCTGATCTGGGACACTCCTCCCAGTCCAGTCTCATTAGCTCATTCCACTTAATACAGAAAGAACATTTGGGAGGGCCAACCAACTTAGTTTCTTAACTTTTAATTATCTTATGTTCCTCCTTTCTCCCTTCTCACTCTACAAAAAAAAGAGAAAAGGAAAAAAAAAACTTTATTCAGCTGGTTTTACAGTATTTGTGTTTCTTCCTCCTACTCTCTTACTTTGTCTTGCTTTTTCAGCTACTTGTTCTCTAAAGTGTTCAATTGCAACTTTTCTGCTGCATTTATTACTGCTTGTTTTTAGCCTGTTTAAATTGTGTTATTCTAAGACTCTTAGTTTTGGTTTAAGCACTTGGGCTTTAGGCCTTCCTCTTAGCTCTCCCTGGTCTCTATCTCTCAAATTCTGACAAATATGGATGGACATTTCCTACAGTTTCTCCTGCTAGCCTGGTTGATATGGGCATCCTGATACAGTGTAGCAATTGCCTCTAGTACATGGACAAACATCTACTATTACCACCTAGGAACACAATTTGTGAGAGATGCAATTACATTAAGAACCTAGAGTCTATGCTCGGTCCCTCACAAGCCAGTATATCTGGCACTGAGAAGGTTATTAACACAATCAGTACACCTCAAACACTACCCACAACTACACAACACATACCCACATATGTGGAGGTTCTTAACAAACCCAAACAAAGGAAACCTCTGAGGCAAAAACACACGCAAACTCCAAACCCCCCCCCACACCACATACCACTTACAGTCCGCACACCTGTGTCTCACAGCCACAAAGGCCTAACCATAAACCCAACATATTAGTCACTGGAAACTCCATTGTGAGAGACATAGATGTGCCTCTCATCAGGCTGAATAAGGAGAAAGTCATGGTTAGTTGTCTGTCAGGTGCCAGAATCCACCATATCACACAAGCACTCAAGTCTGTCAACAACAGATACTGTTATGACTCTGCCATAGTCCATGTTGGGGTGAACAACTTGAGATGTACCTCCCTGGACTATATGAAGAGAAACATTATTGAGCTCACTGAATATGTGTCCCAGGCAAGTATCCTTAAGCAGCATTCTACCATCACCCAGAATGATGCTTCAATACAAACAGAAATTGATTGACTTTAACAATTGGCTTAGTTTCCGGTGTCATTCGAGCGGGATCCAGTAACTGACAGCCTAAGAAGATATGATTGACAGACCACAATAATTTACTAGAGATGGCCTGCATCTGTCTCATTTGGGCTTCAGGCTTCTGGGAAAAGCCTTGCCTCCCCCATAGTGCCTTTTTTAGGAAAAGTCCTGAGGTTGCTAAAACCAACATAAAAATGTCAAAAAAATGCAAATTAAAGGTCATGCTGCTAAAAGCTAGGAGTCTAAACATGAAACTACACTCATTGCAAGCATTCTTAACCCTGAAAGAGGATGACATTTGTGCAGTCACAGAAACCTAGTTCAAAGCTGCGGAGAGCACTTCAGCCTTACATGGTTACTCATCCTATCATACATTTAGACCCCAAACTGTGGGCAGCAAAGCCAAAGGAAGTAGAGTTTCAATATATATTAAGACCCACACACTTCCAAGCTGGTCAAACAATATAATGCACAGGAGACACTCCAGGTGCAGTTAACTGTTGACAAGACCCCTATTCAAATCAATCATAGCTAGCTACAGGCACCCAAATGTGACTCGAGACCCAATCCATCTATCTGGACCTCTTTGAATCTATCAAGATTCAACCCATTACCCTGATCCTACCCAGTCATAAACTGGAAAAACAAATCATGCCAGAATGCAAATGCCCAGAGATTCCTCGATTTTTATCAGTGCAAATGCCTTGGAACAGCTAGTCGATACCCCCACAAGAGGTGATAATATCTTTGACTTATTAAACATCACGAGTAACCACTGCAGCACCCCTACAATATCATCTGCCCTGATAAGATACGACCATAAAGTGGTCACTTTCAAAGTCAGCATCTTCCCTGACCCCCCTCTATTCAGGGTCATACAAAAAAACTTCTCCAAAGCTGATTACAACCTCCTGAGGGATGGTATAAACAGCTTCACAGCCCCATCTCCCTCTGTTGGAACTGGCACCAATGTCCAAATCTACCAGAGTACTACACAAGCACTTATATAGATGCATGGAATCAGGAATACCTGTCAGGAAAAAATTATCCTCTGCAAGGAAGAGTAAACCTGTCTGATGGACATCTGAAATAAACAAACTATATAACAAAAGGAACACAATGCTGTCCAAGACCAAGAAGGAGCAGGTGCCCAGTTGGAAGTAATCTCTCCTTAGCCTGAACAAGCAAATAAGAGCACTAGTGAAATCCTCTAAAGCCAACTTTGAGTCCAAATTGGCCGCATCTACTAGAGACACAATCATAAGGCCTTCTTCACATACGTCCACAATCTCAAAGGAAGCACCCAGATCTGTTCAGAACTGGTTGTCAAGGACACCACATACACAAATGCTGTAGATATAGCCAACCTACTGGCTGACTGGTTCAGTGAAAACTTCACCCCTCTGTCTCCCCCATCAATAAATCAGGACATTCCCAGTACCTGCCCTCTCCCCTCATCTCTAGGGAATAGGTCATCACTGCCCTCTCAAAGGCAAAAATACAACCTACTTGGGACCCAATAACATCCCAGGCTGCATCCTACATGAACATAGGCATGCACTTGCAGCACCATTATGCACCCTATTCAACCAAAGCCTGAGTACCGGCTTTGTCCTAGCTGAGTGGAGAACAGCCACTGTCATCCCTTTACAGAAAGGTGGAGTGTCCACCTATCTGGGAAATTATAAGACCCATCAGCCTAACTAGCCTGATCTGCAAAACCATGGAATGGATTATCATGGACCTCATTAACAGGGACATTGGCAACCTCCAAATACTCGACCCCACACAATTTGGTTTTGTCAAGGGAAGGTCATGTCTGTTAAATCTGGTCAACTTCTTTGAGAGAGTCACCAAAGCCACGGACAAGGGGAGGATGGTGCACACCACCTACCTTGATCTGACCAAAGCCTTCAACATTATTCCCCACTCAGGCATAATAGATAAACTCTCTCAACTAGGCTGTCATCAATTCCCCAAGTGATGTGGATGTCCTCCAAGAGGGTCTCAGCCAAACAAATGACTGGTGCTAGAAACATGGGCTCAAGCCAAATGCCAAAAATGCATCATCACTCCCTTTGAGGAGAGTGACACCCCCCACATATTATCACATTAATAACATCCTAAGCACGCAATCAGTCATGAGGAATTTGGGCACCCAGGTTGATAGCAACCTGATATTTGACCACCATGTTGCTTCCTTTGTACAGAAAGCTTTCTACATGGCCCACCTCATAAGTAAGGGTATCTCATTCAGAAACAAGGAGGTCATAACATCCCTGTATTGTTCCCTTATAAGGCCAGTTATTGAGCACAATGCCTCCTCTGGCATGTACTTCACAAAGCACATGCAGCAGCTGGAGAGACCACAGAGGTTCCTCACCAGAAGAGTGCAGGGACTCAAACATCTACCCTACACAGATAGGCTAAAAACCCTATCCCTCTACTCAGTTTCATACAGTCTTCTCAGAGGTGACCTCTGTCTAGCATACAAAGCAGTCTCAGACCCCACCTTAATGGGACTGTTGCATATCCATGTGCGACCTCCACCTGGTATGTGACATCAATAGGACTTGTTAGTGAGATAGATTTGTGTCCCAACTCCCCCATCTGTGGAACAGACTCCCTCTCCATGTCAAGCAGAGAACCTCATTATCTCTTTTCAAGCGCAACCTGGATAACTGGATGGGAAACAGAAAATACACCCCTGGGATTCCACCTGTGTCCGTGCTGGACAGGGGCTTTGGGTGCTGACTTGTCTAAACATGGGCTAAACTCTTGGTTAGGCTTATAAGGGCCTCAGGGCCAATAGCCTAGTAACTTCCTATGATCCTATATATATATATATATATATATATATATATATATATATATATATGTATGTGTGTGTGTGTGTGTGTGTGTATGTGCGTGTATGTGTTTGTGTGTTTGCAGATTTATAGTTACTGTTACTACATTCATAAATGTAGAAAAAAAAAATATAATTAATTTCTTGACAAAAGTGATAGCAAGGGGCATGTGTAACATTATTTGTAATTTAGTTAATAATAAACCCCCTAGTGTACTGTTTCACAGTTCTGAGTCACTCTGCTGAACCTCAACTAAAAAATGAATTCTTTTACTGAGCAGCTTCTCAGTAATTGATGTACGACAGTTTTAATTCACTAGTACTATAAAATAATTTTATTAACTGTCTCGTGTTGTGTCACATAGCTTTCACTAGCCTCTACCCCCACCAAAACGATAAAAAAGTAGGCTCTTGTTATAACATCGAAGAATTTTTGTTTAATGTATTAGTAGGTGTGTGTGTAAGACTGGCACCCTGAACAGATTCTTGGGAAGATAATTCCAGGCTAGAACAGCTGCTTCAAACCTTAGGCTTGCATTGATAACAGAAGAGCGGCAAACACTAAGGCATCAGTTTATGCTAGTTGCCTTTCTAAAGAGCAGCACTGCTTCCCTCTGCTGGAAAGGAGCAAAATGACAGTTTAGAAATTTCAAATTGTATCCTTTCAGCAGTAGAGCATTTGGTCTGCTAAGATGCTGAAGATTATTATGTAAGACATCATTGGTACTCGGCCTCATACCTCTCAACTGCCCAGATTTCCACATTTTTGCCTTTCATGTTTGCTCTGCTCCTCTTAAAATTTCTGGTTTTCTGGCAAATCATTGAGGCTTGAAGTTGCTAAATAATGACAGCCATTTGAGTTTCAGGCTTCATATACTTCAGAAAGTGCATGCTAATGTAAAACCTGTTATACTAGCAACTTTCTGAGGTAATAAGAGCAATATTTAAAATTTGTCCTTATTTTTGGGCATTTATACCTCCCTTATTTTGACTTTGTCCAGATTTCTTGTGCTAAGAGGTTGAGAGATATGCTTGGCCTTATTGCATAGATATAATTTACTGACTTACAGTAGGAAAGGATTAAGTAAGTAGTGCCTTTTCTAGCAGGAAACCGATATCTATTACATTTTGCTGGAAAAAAAAAAACAGTTTTGATCTGTCCATTGTACTGATGTACTTATGCTCAAGGTTACTTACCATGCATTCTAATATTAAATGGTTGTCACATGTAGTAAAACCATGTTCTGATATGTCTGCTGTTCTAATGATGCAACCAGGAAAGCCTCTACAAATGATTTTCTGCATCCTCAATATACTCCGCTAATAGCTAAATGGAGATTGTGGTACGTCAAGCAAAAATATTCTTTTGAAATACGCTCTTAAAGTAGCCAAATGAAAAAGTCAGCATAGCAGAAACTAAATGTTCATTGGTGCAGGAAATCTTGAGTATGACAGATGCACTATGATATATGCCGCATTACACTATTTAATGTTAGGAAGTGGTTAAATAAATTAATATATATATATATATATATATATATATATATATATATATATATATATATATAACTGCAGTTAACTCAAATATTTTATAAGATTTAAACAGAAAGCAAATATAATTTCTTGTCAGCATTTCAACAAAATTATTTCATTGACCAGTCTTTTTATACATCTTCCATGATCACTACTGAATGACATTTTCTGCAGCTGAAAACAGTAGATCTTTTGTTTAATAGTAAATCTACATCACCTCAGCTACTGGAAGCAAACAAGCTTATGGGAAATGTATGCCTTTCTGGTGGCATCCCACTTGATACCATGCAAGTGGATTTTTTCTTATGGCCAATTTTTTGTTTCACCTTATGTACAGACCTATTGCTCAGCACTGGCAGCACTATCCTTTTCCATCCAATGCACCAGTACATCAAGAGGGAGCATATTCTGTGTTCTTTACTTACATGCAGGCAGCAGGACTAGCATGAGATGCTGATGAGTTTTTCCTTTTAAACCTGTCTGTGGCATAATCCTTTGCATGCAGTATGCCCAGTCACTCAATTAATCCAGCATAGTCCCACAAATGCAGGCAAATGGTGCCATCAAAACCTGTTCAAATATTTGCATAAGAATGTAAACAACAACAGCAGTTTAGCCCTCAACAGAGGAAGTGTCACTTGGACTCCTGTTTCTTCCTGTCCAAGAATGAAAGATCAGGCTATCACCCGCTGCATACCATCACCTACCAGCCTTCCAAAGTTGGCACACTAGTGGCTCTGATCAGTGGCTTCAGTGTCTCAAACCGTGTACCATGGTTACAAACACTGAATCATCTTTTTAAGAATTCTAGATTACTTATTCAAGCAGTAGTTTATCAGTCATATTAGTGGTTTGCTGTTCACAGTTAGAAGGTCTTCATATCAGGAATGGAACTGGGTGCCAGAGAGGACAGGTCATGCCATTCTGGCAGTTGAACTCAAGTAACAGGGAATGTATATACTACTGAGACAGAAGAGGAGACTGAACTGAATGATTTAGTATAGTCAAGAAGTATGGACCATTTCTTGGTTACAGCAGTGGAGAAAGTTTTGCTAAGATATGTTAACTTTTGGTGCAATAACGTTGAGAGTAGAGATTGAGGAAGATATGAGGGACCTGGTAAGAAACCTAAAAGTTAGCTAGTTGGCTAGTGGGAGACATTGGTCAGCATTAATTAGCATATATGTGAGTGATAGTGGTGGGTAGATATTTAAGAATTAAGGGAGAGATGGTAATACTACCCCGGGGGTGAGTTAAGGACAAATAGTCAAAACCCTACTGAGCATGAACTGAAAAATGTTGGAGTTAGTGACTAACACTCCATGAGCTACAGGAATGGTAATAGCACTACAGAACACCATGTGCTTACAGATAGTCTGTCTAAAAGATAACATCCAGTAAACAGTATACATATAACTCTATAACTTTGCACTAATAAATGTTTGCCATAAACATAATAAAATTTTTAGAGTATAAAAAAGTTAGGAAATGCTGTGTTGGACCTTTCACAGAAAATGCAAACATAGACATGATATAATATGTTTTATTTAACAATTTGGTTTTGTAGTTAGAGCTTTAGGACTAGCATAAGCCCTTCATTGAGAGTTATAACTCTCGACTAAGGGCTCATGCTAGCTAGAAAGCTTGAGAGAATGTGAGTTCATGTACTGCATCTCTCGTGTTTGCATACATTGTATATCACAGTTGTGTCACATTATATTATTGCAAAAAATCCATTGCTGAGACATCTTTAGCTGCAGTGAGGAAGACCTCATTGGTGACTTATTTGCAAGTCTCTGAATTGTATTTTTCAACCACTAGTAATGATAGCTGAGCATTGCAAGTGTTCACTGATGGCCCATGCATACTATTCAAAAGGCACCCTCCTCCCCACTCTCATTCACATGCATTCAGACATTCATGCATATACACATACACACATACATGCACACGAGTGCACACACAGACACACACACACACTTTCAACATCACCCCCTACACACATTAAATCAGAGTCAGGGACACACTCACATATTCACTCACATGCATGCTCTGGCAAACACACACACTCACTCAACATCACCCCCCAACATTCAGTCAGAGTCAAGGTCATACTCATCTATTCACGCACATGCATGCTCTGACACACACACACACACACACACACACACACACACACACACACTATTCATAACTGTTCAGAAATGCACTCACACTTAAACACACAGACCGACACATCCACTGAAGTTCATTGAATTTATGTGCATCACAACTTTTTCCATCAAAGTGAATGGGTGACCACAGTCTTTTGATGGTGTTAAATTTATCAGACAACTGTGGTGATTTGTGTGAAAAAAAAAAAAACAGATGTCTCAAGGCACCATAAGTTTAATTGATTTACTATCATTTGATTGAACAAGACTTGACTGAAAATCAAAAGTTTGAAAGAATTTGACTGAAAAACTAAAACCCATTTCACTGAATCCTAAATCATTGAAAATATTCAACATAAGAAAATATAACTTAAAATACTGTTTTTACATGTCTTCTGTGTGGGTAGCTTTTTCCACTACCCCCTCTATAATACATACTAATTCCACAGCTACACCAGCACTAATTCACTGTGTATGTTTTTTTTTCAAATGGTTGTGTGACTATGGAGTTAGCACATATAGTTAAGTGGGGTGTGGGGGATCGGGGTTCATGGGACTTGTCCCCCTGCAAAAACACTATTTTATCTGGAGCATTTCTCCCCAGGTTTCCACTGAAAATTGGCTTCATTCCAAGTTGGACTTTCCTGGTAAAGAAATGTTAAATAAAATAAAAATAAATATCTTGTATTTTCTTATGCTGAATATTATCAGTATTTTGTGATTTAGTGAAATGGATTTCAGTCATTTGGGTTTTTCAGTCATTTGGGTTTTTCAGTCAATTGGTTTTCAGTCAAATTCTTTCAAACATTTGATTTTCAGTCAAGTACTGTTCACTCAAATCATAGTAAACTGCCAAATTAATATCAAAAAGGCAAAAAGAACAGTAAAACACAAGCTTTTCAGTAAGTTTTGTACAATAGCTTTCAAGTGTCAATTAACTTCCCTATTATATATTCAAATAAATATAACATGATTGGTAACATGTCTTTGCCTTATTATTTTTATAGTTAAACCATGATTGTATTGATTGTGAGAAATGTACTACTCTTAGTACAGGACTTTAGCAAAAAAGGTTAAAATTTATGAAATTTTCTAAAAAAAAAAAAAACTCTCCTATTACTGTTGTTCTTCTTAGTCTTTAACAAAATTCTGATACATCAGAGAACCAGGTAATGATGACTAAGAAGCTATAGTGAGACATGGTTAATGAGGCAGCTCAGCATCTGGTACCTGCTGTGCCCACTAGTACCCACCACTGTGAGCTATCAGCAAACTACAGTGCTTCAGCAAAACAAACACCAGTAGAGCCACACTATTTCATCATGAAAATGGTGATGAAAATAGCAAATGAAGGTGAAGATTTCTATCTGTAAAAATGTCTTCCTTTACCTCTTCTACAAGAGTCCATTTTCTCAGCAGGGATAAATCTTTCCTCGGATTCATGATTTATATCACCAGAGGCATTTATGGATTTTTTAAATCTCAAACATTCAAAAATACTTTCTTTCCTCATCTTGGCTAATCTTACAGGAGTCAGAAAAGCTCTGAATAAACATTTCCAAGTAAATAAACTCCAATATAATGTCTAGGAAGTATTTTAATAGAATAAAGAACCTGTATTTTATTATATTCTGTTAAAGCTATATGATACTCTTTAATAAAGAAGTTCCAAAATTTCTCATTTAAATTGTAAGTTTCTTTAGTTAGTATTAAATGTAATTTAGAAATGAAATTATCAAATTCTCAATGTTTGTAAATAATGTCATTTAGCATTTTAATCCATTCTGGTATCTCAACAAGACCTGCATTAAGTAAGAGAGAGAATTTAATCTGAACTAATGTTAAAATTAAATGTATATAAATTATATAATTTGTTTTAATGTTAAATTCTAAGGATAGACAGTTTGATTTAACCCTATTTACATCAAAGCATTGATACCAACAAAAAAATGAATTTTCCAAGTTTTAAGAACCTGAGTGGGTAATTTAGTGTTGAAATGTCTTATTAAAGAAAAAGGAAAAAGAGTTTCAAAACAACATCTGTAGTTTGAATTTATCAATAATATTTTTAAAATGGTTTTAAAATCGAACATATATAATTAGAATTGAAGGATAACTAGAAATGTGTAAATATTTGTAATTATGAAACCTGAAAGGGTTAAATGTTTTAAATGTATAGAGTCTAAAAAAATGTAACTTGTTTGAATTGGGTAAGTGATAATGTAAGTTTTTTCCAATTTGCTATATAATTATCTATCCAATTAAAATAGATTTCCAAATTATTGCTTTTGTATAAGTTTCTATAGTTGGAAAGTTTATACCACCCAATTTCCATTGCCTAAAATGATGATTTTTGTTTAATCTAGGTTTATTTGGAAACCATGGGAAACTAAGAAGTAAATTATGTATTATTTTTAATTTGTTTCTTATTAGGTATCATTAAAAGTGACAGAGTTTTATATATATATATATATATATATATATATATATATATATATATATATATATATATATATATATATATATATATATATATATATATATATATATAATACATATATATATAATACTTTAGGAAATAGTTGTAGTCTATCCTTAAAAGAAATAATATTTTTATTCCAAAAATTGATTAAATTAGTTACAATGGTTATTACCTTTTTTGTAATTGAAAGGCATAATCTGTTCTATATTTTCTAAGATGTGTATTCCTAAATATAGTAAATTATTAGTCTCTCTGCCTGTTACATGATTAACTATATTTAACAAGTTCTTATTAATAAAAAAGTAATTATATTTAGAACTATTAAAATTTAAACTAGGCATTTTTGAAATTGATTTATAATTTTCTCATTTTCTTCTAATGTTTCAGACTATTTGTTTTAGTGTTAATAGTGTATCATCAGGAAATAACATAGTTTAAGAATTATACTTTTTATTAATCTCTAAACCTTGAATTTTTGTGTTTGAGTTTATTATGATTACAAGTATTTCAATAGTTAAATAAGGGGAAAAGAGGACAACCTTGTTTAGTTGTTTTATTTAGTTTTATAAAATTTGATCTGAAAGGACATAATTTTCCATATGCCGTATTTTAACAAATTTATAATAACATTTTAACAAACTGGGAAGAATAATTAAATATAGTATTTCAAATAAATAATCCCAGTGTAAAGAATGAAATGCTTTTTCAATATTTAAACTAATAAAGATTCATCTTTCCTAATATGCATCACATCTATGAGTAATTAATATGTTGATATTATCAGAGGTTTGCCTTTTATGAATAAATCCAGATTGAGCTAAGCTAATTATATTTTGTAAAATTATTTTCAATCTGTCTTCTAGTTCAGACATAAATATTTTATAATGTACATTCAGTAACAAGCTACATCTATATGAAGAACATTTCTGAGGATCTTTACCAACCTTTATAATTGGAGTAATCAATGAATAGTTCCAAGAAGGAGGTAATTTATCTAGGTTTTGAACCTTTATCATTAAATTATGAAAATGTATAATACTTTTTTGAGAGAATAATTTCTATATTTTTAAGATAACATTGTCATTTCCAGCTTTATTGGATTTGAGATTTTTTTATTAACTTTTTGTACAGTTATAAGTTCTAATAGGATTGATTTTTGTATGGAAGACTTTTTTAACTAATTATTGATTAATAGATGTTATTAATCCTTTCTATTTATTAGTTTTTTTATTTAAATTTGAATAATACTTTCTAAATATTTCTAATATATTCCCAATATCTGAAACATATTTGTTATAGGATGTTTTAATTCTCTGATATTATTATTACTTGTTTGAAATTGTATTATTTTCTTTATGTTTTTATATGCTTAGGATATCTAGAATAAGAAGACAGCTTTAGTTTTTCTAAAGCTATTTCAGTTTTATGAGATAATAGTTCATTATATGTATTAAGGAATTTAATCTCTTCCTTATTAACTCTTGCCTTAGTTTCTTCTTTTTTCTTACTTTATTTTAATTTTATTTGAATGTTTAATAATTCTTTATTCCATTTTTTAATTTATGTTTGTACTAAGCAGTTGTTGTACCATAAATATAAGATTTAAATGAATCCCATGACATTATTGGATTAGAATCAGGAGTATTATAAAATAATAAAAACTGTTTATCTCTTCAAATACCAAAGTTTTATATTCTTTCAGTTTAGTAATATATGTTGAAATTCTAGAAATACATGCCATTCCTTTAAAAGCAGTTTGTATATTAAAAACTAAAGCATTAAGGTCTGAAAAAGGACAGGGTATTATATTGAAATTGTTTATTTTAGATGTGAAGTCTTGAGAAGTCAGCAGTTTACCAATTCTTGTGTACCGGAATTAAAAGAAAAATGGGTAAAATCCAAAAAAATTTTATCTTGTAAAGTAAATGTGTATATAATATTAAAGGAATCTTTCCATGTTTTAAGAGATTTAGCAATGGGAAGTAATTTGAAATTTCTATCAAAATTAGATTCATGGTTATCCAAAATACAATTAAAATATAAACCTGTTATTAAATTTCCTTTATAATTAGTAATTATAAAAGCAAGATTTTTTAGCTAATCCCATTCCAGGAAACCAGTAAAGATTAGCCATGGTCCATACTCTATTATTATATTGTATGATGACTAGTGTAAATAAACATTTTTTTCACCATGTTTAAATACTATTTGTGGCATTTGAATCTCTTTTTTCCATAGAATAGCTACTCCTCTTTTTTTGGATTTAAAAGAAGATTGAGCTAAAGTCAGATATTTACTAGGATTCCAGTAGTGATTATCATTATCAAAAGAAAGTGTGTTTCTTGAAGATTCATGTTCTTTTAAATTTAAAGATTTTAGTAAATTTGCCCTATTTTTAGTATTATTCAAACCATTAACATTTAATGATAAGTTTAATCCTGTATTGCAAGATTGAAATGCACTAAAGTAAAATAATGTTAATAAATAATATTTTAAAAAGGTAATATGTATACTTGTGTTTATTTTATATAAGAAGAAAATGATCTCAGGCAAAAGGAAAAAAGTTAATATTAATAACAAAAAATGTTCTATTCCAAAAAACCTATACATGGATTAGAAAAATTTTGTAATCTTCTTTTGAGCCAAAAAAGCTCATGATTAACTTTCTCTAACCAGATAAGAATGAAAAAAAAAGATTATGATAACTCTGCAGTAGTAACTATTATAATGGGAACTAATTTAAGAAATTAATTTAACAAATAGTAATAGAAAAGATTGTAATATATATACACACATATAAATACAATCAGCAATTAGCACATCTCTCTCTCTTTTTTCATTTTAGCCTTTAATTTGAAACTACTCATTATAAATCAAAGTTTGAAAAATGATGAAATGTTTCTATAAAAATTAAGATTACAACAGTATTACTTTATATCTCCTTTCCCCTCCCCTTTTATTTACCCTTTTCTTTCTCTCTTCTGTTTCCAATACAAATCCAAGAGAACTGTAGAGATATAAAGTGATTTAATACCATTGTCAATTTATCAATAATTGATACTAAATTAAATTATTTATTTTTATTTATTTTATGTATTTATGTATTTAACATTTGTTTACCGGGCAAGTCTGACTTGGAACAAAGCCAATTTTTAGCAGAGGCCCGAGGAGAAACACTCCAGATTTATGTCTTTGTAGCATGGGAGGAAACCAGCGCACCTGGAGGAAACCCACACAAATGCAGGGAGGACATGCAGACTCCACACTGAAGACACCCCAGCTGAGAATCAAACTGGAGAACCTCTTGCTGTGAGGTGACAGTGCTACCCCTGCACCACTGTGTTGCTGTCCATTTAAGACTTTTTCTACTTAAACTCTTGCACAAGAATATCATAAACTATACTACACCTTATCAGTTGAATTATAAAATGACTAATTACAATTACAAATCATAACTATAAAATGGAAAACCATCTGAACAAAAAAATCCAAATGTTTATATCTAGACTCTATGCTCGCCTTATCAGTTTAATGTGCACACTCCTAAATAGCTGATTGAACTGTTAACCTCTGTTTGCTTATACCTGTATTTTAATTACAATTATCTCCTCTCATTATTTTTTTTCCAGTTTTATTCCGCCTCTCTACCTACTCTGTTCTGCCTACTGATCCTGCCCTCCAAGACAATTAAGAACAGTCACAATATCTATTTTTTCTCCCAGGTTGACTTACTTCCTAAACAGGAAAGTCTCCCCAAAGTGACAGGAAAGGAATTTCAAGAAAGTATGTTATATGGAACTAATTTAATTTGTTTGTAATGTTACTCTAACACTTACTAGGAGCTAGGATAGGACTCCGGCCTGTGAAGCCTGCAGCCAAACCCCCTATATCTACCTCATCCCATCTCATCCTTTCCTTTACCTTTCTAACCCCTAGAGAAATTTCCTCACCCCACGTATTTTGGCCACTAGATAGCAGTCTTTACCTACCTATATCCTCTCCTCTCCAAATTCTCTCACCATAATATCTCTCTAGTTCCTTTTTTCACCCTCATTTTTCTCAAACTGCTTGCTAATTAGTACTACCTACATCTGACTTTCATCCTATTCCCCAACACAGTCCCCTAAGTGCACCTCTAACCAGCCTGATTCAGCCTCTGTACTTACCTTCACCTTACAGATAGTTTTTTTTTAACACTATCTGCCCTGCCGACTTTCTATCTTTGGGTCTACCTGCTCCGTTTGCCCTGCGGGCTCACTCTGTTCCCCTACCCTACTCCCAAATCTCGCCCACCCCCAATACACCTGACCTTATACTTCCCTAGCCAC
Source organism: Protopterus annectens (assembly GCF_019279795.1). NCBI lineage: Eukaryota > Metazoa > Chordata > Ceratodontiformes > Protopteridae > Protopterus > Protopterus annectens. The sequence goes on from NC_056750.1 coordinate 696,150,994, forward strand.
ACCCCTAACACTAGACAACCAATCAACCACCTACATTGTTCTTATCATTTTCCAATTTTTGGTGCCTTTGTTTTTAACCCAATCTGTTCAACAGATAACTGTCCCTCTCTCACCCCACCACACAACTGTTTTTCAATTCGGCCAACTTTCTTAACCTCCTCTTCCCTACACCACTCACTATGTATAGCCACTGCTGATCAACACATCTTAACATCCTTCTCCTATCCACGGGGCTAACCTTTCTATTGATATTTCATGACCTAACTTGTTATGAATCCCTAACCTTTGCTAAATGTCAACACCTCCTAAGACAAACAAGCCCACTCACTCCTATAACCTCTCTAACTCACAGTAACATAACATCTTCTTCAGCCTACCTTCTTCCACAGTTTCATAGACTATCCCATATTAAATATCACCAATTGAAAAAAGCAGACCCTTCTCTCTGTAAACTTATCAAACTATCATTTAACCCTTAAAATTATTTACTATTATATGGTGGCATCCACCCAAACCCGGGTCCTAACTATACCACCCTTAATACTTCTTCAGCAAATATTTCTACTCCTCTCTCACTCCCAAAAAGCCCAGACTCTCTACGTATAGGTCACCTCAATATACACAGTGTAAATAATAAAATAACCCAGCTACATGCCCTATTAGACACCTATTCCTTTGACATCTTATGCCTTACTGAAACTTGGCTTAAACCCACAACTAAAGACAATGATATTGTCCCACCAGGCTGTAACATTCTCAGATATGACCATCTAAATAAAAAGGGTGGTGGGGTAGCAATTCTCTTCAAATCTGAATTGAAGGATACAACACTAGATACCCATCCACCACCACCTAATAATGCTGAAATTCTAACCTCTAAGCTCCAAATTAATGCAAAAAAAGCTGTATATATTATTTGCTCATATATCCCCCCAGGTAATAACATCAGTACTCTTGAAAATACCCTTATCTGGCTTTCCATGTCCCTACCACAAGAAACCATACTCCTTGGTGATTTCAATATTGATTGGAATGGATGTACCATTCCCAATCCAACTACTCATATAAACCTCTTTGGCTTCCAGCAAACCATTACCTTCCCTACCAGAACCCACAAACCTAGCAAGAAACAAACCATATTAGATTGGATACTAGTTAATAGAAACCTCCATGCCTATAAAACAGGTATACTCCCAGATGACATAAGTAAACATTCTCCTACTTTCATTACTATGCAGAAGACCCACTTTCACAATGAACCAACATGTAGAACTACCAGAAACAAGATAGACTTCACCCCATATAACTTCCAAGCTGAGCTCAAAGCCTGCAATTGGTCACCCCTAAAATACCTACCTCTTGACAATGCAGTTTCTTTAACAAAATGTTTTTGCAAATCCTAGACCACTATGCTCCCACCTGCACTGTTAGAATTAAAAACAAACCAGCTCCCTGGCTCTCCAAAGACACCAGGCTTAACATTCGACTAAGAAATAAACTCTGGTCCAAATGAAGAAAAACTAAAAACCAGATTGACCACCTTAACGTTAGAAAACTTCATAATACTACAAAAAATTTATATTCCTTGACAAAAAGAACTACTACCTCAAACTCCAACAGACCCAACAGCAAAACCCACAAAAGTTCTGGTCAGAAATTAATAAACTACTCCACCCAGTACAGTCCAAAACCACCCACCCCTTCAAACTTAACTCAAACTTCTCCTAACCAAATTGCTGACACCTTTAATAAATTTTTCTCTGAAACAGTTCAGTCACTAGCTAATACCTTACCGCCTGTTACCACCTACAAACTATCCTCACTACCCAACTTGCCCCAGACACTTAACCTCCAGCCTGTTCCAACATCTCTCATACACTCCCTACTTCTCAAACTTAAACCATGTACACCATCACCTGACCTCCTCCCAGCTGAATACCTGCAAATTGTAGCTGGTGTACTTACCTACCCTATTTCTATGTTAATAAACAGAAACAATTCAGAATCCTATGTCCCATTCATCTGGAAAGTCTCATATTATCCCTTTGCATAAGGGTGGTACCTCCAATGACTTATCAAACTTCCGCCCCATAGCCCTTCTCTCCCCTCTAGGTAAAATTATGGAGAGATGTATCCACCATCAGTTACTGCATCATCTCCTCCAAAATGAGCTACTAGTGGACTGCCAACATGGTTTCAGACCTTATCATAGTACAACAACTGCTCTTCTATCTTTTACAGACTGTATTAATAAAAATAGGAATACTAACCAGCTGTCTTCTGCCCTTTTCATAGACCTCTCAAAGGCCTTTGATATGGTTAACCACCAACTATTGACAGGGATACTTAAATCACTTTCTCTTGATTCTAAATTAGTACAATGGTTCCAATCCTATCTGGAAAACAGAAAACAAGCAGCCCTGTGGGACAATAAACTATCCTCTCAGCTTCCAGTCACCCTTGGAGTTCCACAAGGATCAATTCTTGGACCACTCCTCTTTACTATTTTCATTAATAATCTGAAAACTTCCCTTCCCCAATTTACATGCATACAATATGCCGATGATTCAACTCTATGTGCCGCATCTTCCCCAGCAGAACTACAATCCAATACTCAAACAGTCTTTACCCAAGTAGAAAACTGGTTCCATCAAAGATGTCTCCTCCTTAACCCAAACAAAAACTAAACTATTACTTTTACTCCTGCACAGAAATCCCCCCATTAAATCTCATAATTACATCAAATAATGGGACAGATATCACCACCAAACTCCTGGGTGTAACTATTGACAACAATCTCAACTTTAACACACACATAAATGCAACTATTAAATCAGTTAATAGAAAACTTGGATTCCTTTATAAAATCAAGCCCTTTCTCACAACCTCAGCTAAGATTTCCATTACTCAGACCCACCTCATTTCAACCCTTCTCCATGCCTCCCCTATCTATATTAACTTATCCAAAAGCAACCTGAATAAACTAGCAACCTCCTACAATGAGAACATAGCCAAATTTGCCACGGGTGCTCCCTTTCGTACCCACCATTGCCATAATCTTAAACGTCTAGGATGGCTGGAAGTTCACAACAAAATACGTTTCCAGCAACTCATTTTTATCCACAAGATCATACATCATCCTACAAATATTCCCATACTCTGTAACCACTTTAACTCCTATAAAAATTTACCAACCCTATGATCCACAAAAAAGCTACAAGTAGCCACCATAAAATCCAACAACAAATCCAGTGACTGCCTGTTCTCAAATGCTGTTGGCAATACTTGGAACAAACTTCCAAGAGAAATAACATCCCTGACTTCCACCAACCTTTTCAAGAAACAATTGAAAATCCTCATTAAAAACCAGTGGCTCTGCCCCTGCTCTAATACTGACTGATACTCCTATTTGTCTAAATACTTCTCAACTAAAAACTTTTTATGATATTTTCTCTATGCTCCACATTGTCCTTGAATCAGAAATTGTATTTGTCTGACTGCTTTTTGACTGCCTTGTGGTCCTGAGGAAACTCATGTACGGTAAATGTTTTTTTGTTATTTTCTTTCTTAATACAACTGTAATCTAACAATCTGTCTTCTATGTGTAACCTAAAACTGATTTTTAAAACTTTTTGCTAAGCTGCTGCTATATTTATGTAATTTGTTTGTGTTTTTACCTCTGTTTTTATGGACTCTATGTATGTATAAATTTTTTGCCTCGGAGCTTTTCTCCTCGGGCCTCTATTGAAAATGGACATATATCCAGTTAGACTAGCCCGGTCAACACATGTAAAATAAATAAAAATAAAATAAATAAATAATAATGCTAATGTTGTCATTGTTGCTGGAAGTAGTATGGAGTTGGTGGATTTTTTGTCTCGGAGCTTTTCTCCTTGGGCCTCTACTGAAAATGGACATATATCCAGTTAGACTAGCCTGGTCAACACATGTAAAATAAATAAAAATAAAATAAATAAATAATAATGCTAATGTTGTCATTGTTGCTGGAAGTAGTATGGAGGTGGTGGATTCATTGCCAAGTGAGGAAGTAAATATTGTGAGGCAGAGAGCAAGTCTGTATCAGAGAAGAGAAGGGAGCAGGTTGATGTACAGGAGGAGGTGGAGCCCGATTCAGAAGAGTTATTTCAAAAAAGGTTATTCAAAGGCAAAATGGAGCAACAGGATGGATGTATTATTACAGTCCTTCATTCCTGAGGGTTGTGGGATGATTATTTGGAGCAGATGCTCAACCAAAGTGAGCTGGAAAAAGAATGCAGTAGCATCATAGAGTGAAATAATAGAGAAAATAGAAGAAGAGTTGAGAAAAGATGAGTCCGATGAGAAGACATATGTGCAAATCATAAAAGAAGGGGAAGGAAGAAAGGAAGAAAAGAAATGTATAAAGAGAAGGTATACCATGTGTATAAGCAGTAAAAAGGAGAAAGGATTAGAAAGGTATGATGAGTGGGATTCCTTAACTGCACCTTTAGGTGTGACTGCAAAGGAGGTAAGAATGTTTATTTTTATTAACAATGAGACTTTTTAGATTTATTATTTGAGAACTGACAATTTATGGAGAATTTTATAGGAAAATATGAACAAAAAAAAGAATCTATTCCCTTGGACTAAATATGTTGTTTAACATTTTTAGACAGACAAAAGAATACTAGTTCAGTTTAGGACTGAGGCTGAACCTATAGATCTGAAAATTAATTTATTGACTATTTGCCAGGAGGTATTGGATACTATGAAGGTTTGCAATGAAATAGGACTTTGGACTGGGGGATGGGAATGTGGAGTAATATTAAAAATGAAAATGACAATGTGATACCTATACCAAGTATTATTAATGTTCATGGGAATAAGGGTTTTGTGAAATACAGAGGGCAAATGATCATCTGATTAATGAATGTGATAAGAAAAAAAATGTTATTTGTGTGGTAATACAGGAGGACATAATGCAAAAATGTGATTTAAAATGCAATAAATGTAATACTGGACACTCATAGAATGTGAAATATACATACAAAAAGGTGAAAATGAAGTTATACAGGAGAAAGAGATAAGAAAAATGGTGACACGAGAACAAGTACAGCAAAATGAAATTAATGCACAGGTTATACATAAAGGTAAAGAAATAGATAAGGAAAAAGAAGCAGATGAGACAAGTGAAGAGTCTGAATGGCACCAAGTAAAAGGTAAAAAATGATTGGAAAAAGAGTTAGGGAAAGGAAAAGACAATTTAAAAATACAATGTTTAGAGAAAATAAAGGTAAACAATAGGAATTATATCATAACAACTGTTCTGTAAAAGTTGAAAATATTAGCTGTAAATGTTAACAGCTTGAAAACATTTAAGAGAAGAATTAGTATATTTCAATGGTGTGCTGGAATAGATGCTGAAATAATAATATTAGAGGGCATAAGACTATTAACAGAAGAAGAAAGAACACAAACAGAAAAACTTTGGAATGGCACTGTTTGTAATATAAGTAAAGAAACATATTTGGGTATATGTATATAATGTCAAGAAGATATTAGATGTTACAATAGCTGAACTAGGTAGAATAACAGTTTTAGACATAAGATGGAAAAATTGTATATAAGTTGTAGCTTTATATGCATATGTTACCAAAAAACAAAGAGAGTCTATGTTCAAAAGTATACTTAATTATCTATGTGTAAATATGAATATAATAGAAGGGGATTTTAATTGTAGCCTTAGAGAAAAAAAATGTGACATTAAAAAAAGTTACTGAAATTGAGATGTTGTAAGTTAAAGTTATGGGGAAATAAACATTGTATGTATAACAGAAATGAGATTAAAATTGAAATAGACTATTTTTTAATTTCAGAAACTTTAAAAGATAAAAATGAATTAAGTATAATGGGTTTTCTGATTATATAGCAATTTGGATTAAAATACAAGAAAATGAATATATTAAGATAGGAAAAGGAATTAAAAGAATTATTGAAAAAGATTTGGATTTAGTAGAAAGAAAAGAACTTTGTACACTGGAAACATCATATAAGTATGAAAGGGCTCTATGAAAACTGGACAGGATGGTGGATGCATTTTAAAGAAAAATATAAAGATTTCTTACAGTGCATAGAAACGAAAAGTAAAAAATGTATATAAAATGTTAGGTCAAGAAGTATTCAAAGATGTATTAGAAAATGAGAAAATTATGAAAAGGAAAAAGAAATATATAAAATGAATCAGATTCAGAATATGTTATATAAAGAAAATATTTGTTACAAGTAAAAAAAAAGAAGAGGTAGCACCTTTTTGTGTAAGATAATGAAAAAGGGAAAGATAAGAGAAATAAAATATAAGGAATTTAAATCAATTAAAAAACAAGAAGGAATATATGAAATAGTTAAAGAACATGTATTGAATTTATTTGTTAAGAAAGAAGTGAACATAGGAAAAGTTTGTGATGGAGAGAAATTAAACAAAGAAGATAATGAATATTTGGAAAAAAATAAATATAAATGAGCTAACTGAAATTATGAGAGATATAAACATGAATTCTGCAACATGAATAGATGGAATTGAATATAACATATGTAAAGAAATGGGGGCTTGGCAAAAAGTAATATTTATCAAGGTGATTAATGAATGGCTAGAACAGGGATTCGATATAAAGAACATTGCACTGGGGTAATAAAGTTTATTTTAAAAAAACAGACTAGAGATGACATTAAAAAATGGAGAATGATAACATTGAATAACACAGATTACAAAATATTTTATTAGAATATTTGCAAAACAATTACAATGTAAGATGGAGAAAGTATATGATCAAAATATATTTGTGAGAAAAGGAAAGGGAAGTCAAGAATTATTATGGATAATAAGGGAATTCATTATCTACATTATAAATAAGAAAGTAGAAACAAAAATAATGATAGGGGCATAAGTAAAGCTTATAACATACAAAATGAATCATTATAGGATATTTACAAGCATACAATATAAGTGAAAAACTTTTAAGTGTAATTAAATTGGTTTATGAGAAAAATTATGTGAAATTAAATGTGAACAGATGGATATGGGAAGAAATAAAAATAGAAAGAGAAATAAGACAAGGGTGTTCAGCAAGTACTTCATTTTTTTTTCATTAGCTATAAATATAATAGTGTTTGAAATTAACAAAATGTTAAGAAATGGATGTTATAACATAGTAAAAGAAGTACAACTGCTAACAATCTACACCTATATAGATGATATTGTAATAATTACAAATAATACACTATGCATGTAAAGAGTAAACTTAAAGTTAGGTGTAATGTTGGAAAGAACTGGACTAAATATAAATAAAGAATAACATAAATGATTTGATTGTTGCTTATGAAATAGGGGGTGTTGAATTTAATGATAAGTATATAGATGCCTTAGGAGTAAAAATTTGGGGAAAAAATGAATACAAACATGAGCAATGGGACAAACTGGTGAAAAGTAAAGAACATGTTTATGTTTTAGAAAACATATAGGTTTCCATAGAGAAACAAAAAAGAAACAGTAGGAAGATCACACAATATTGAATTTATTGAGCACTTTCATCACCCATAAAAGGACTCTTCAGAATAAAAAACAAACCACCATAATCCAACTTATATACACATAAAAAACATTGTGATAGGTTAATTACAACTTGTTGAAAGCCTACTCAATTAAAATAAAAGAACAGCACCACAAAAATATGTTAAAAGTAGGATACCAGTACATCCATGCAAAAATAGTCATACATATATGTAAACTAAATGGTCATACATGAAGCCATACCCAAAATACATGTACTCTCAAAAATACAAATAACATAATAGATGTACCTTCCAAAACTTCTAAGCAAAAGCAGCCTTTAACTTAAAAATGCTGCTAATGGACAGCAGTTTGTTTAAACCGGGTTAGACAATGACATTTGTTCTTAATTGCAATTGTAATTCTTTGAATTCCAAAAAAAAATCATCTATCGTAACACCCCTCTGCCCTAAACCCACATGATCAATGGCCATAAACTTAAAAAGATGATTTTCATTTTTGTAAATATGTTTAGAAAGAGCATTCTTCAGACCTTTTTTCTGTATGTCATAACAATACTGATAGAGTCTTCTTCTTAAGATACGTTTGTTTTTTCCTACATAGAAGCATGGGCATATCTCACATAATGCAATATATATCACACCTTTAGTACTACAATAATATTTTTACACAGTTTTATCATCCCATAGTTGGCAATTTGTATCTTATTGCCTTCCAAAACATGTTGACATTATGTGCAATTACCACATTTTACCATTTTTCCTTCTTGGTCAGTGAATTTATCATATTCTAAGAGCTTTCAAACAAACATCTCTTTTGTATACTATATGTGGGGTCTCCCTGACAATTTTTATATGCTCAGGATCCATTCTAAAAACACACCAATATTTTTCTATGATTTCCCTGATGTTAAAAAATCACTATTAAAGGTTAGAATAAATGATTTACAAAAATGATCACTGTCCTCGTTATTTCTAACAATGTTCGATAAGTTTGTAACACAACTGCCAGTCCCTAGAAGGGGGCAAAGTGTTAAGCGGCTCTCTTGCCCTGGACCTCCTTAAATATGTTGACAAGAAACAATTCTGGGGTAAGCCGCCTTCTACCCTACACTCATTTTGGAAGTCATTTTCATCAGATACAATGCCTGCAATCACACACACACTGTCCTTTCACTAATGATTGCTTTTGGTACATAGTTTGCCAACTTTCAAAATGTAACAAAGTATTAGAGTAAGTCAGCTTTCTATAGATATTGGTGCTGTTCTTTGAAATGGTGATATCCAAATAGTTCACCTGTATAGTATTCAAAATCATGGTGAGCTTCAAAAAATCTGTAGTGGTGAGAATGTATTCATAAAACTGTTCCAACCACACTCGTGTCCTTCCAAAGAATTAGGATATCATCAAGGAACCTCCCATAAAGGGACCAATACTCAGCAAAGGGGGAATTAAGCTCATAGTTTGTCTCCCAGTGTGCTAACACAATATTAGAAAAATGTGGGCACATGCTACCCCCTTCTTTTGTTTGAAGAATTGTTGTTTGAAAATAATAAAATTGTTCTCCAAAACCACCTCCATTAATGATCTTAAGGTTAAATGTTACTGTGATCAAGACGAAGAATGTTGGCATAAAAACCCGTAGAACCATTCCATCCCAGTTATGTGAGGGATGACAGAAAACAGATCTTGAACATCAGTTGTGACAAAAATGAGTTCATCATTATATAAATTATTTGAGACCTTGGATAGAAAGTCTGAAAACTATTGGGGACAATAAGGGTACCCATACAGAGTATTTTTTGATTTTATAATCAATGAAATTTGCTATTGTAAAAGTTTTGGATGTTTTAC